>NC_137740.1:55977009-56012009 GCF_963264785.1 Psittacula echo | reverse complement strand
GGATTAGACGGCGAGTCTGTTGGCACAGTGTAAATGTCAAGCAGCAGCTTTTAATAAAGGGATGTTCAGACTGTTAAATTTCACAGTACAACGGGCTCGGCCCCTCCCGGCCCCCTTCGCCCCCCCTTCCCTCAGTGCTGCGAGGCTGCCACTGAGCCAGCACGGCTGCGCACCGAAACACGGCTGAGGAGAAACCCCTCCCGGGGCCGGGATGCTGCGCCCTGCCCGCCGCGAGCTGCCCTGCCGAGGGTCCCACTCGGTAGGACGGGACCCCGCTAGCCGCTGTTCGGGGCCAGTCCGTGATGCCTCGGCCTGGCCCCCCCCCCCCGGGGCAGACACCAGCACCCCTTGGCCCTGCACATGATACCCCGTCCCTGTCGCTAGCTGCCGTCAGCCTGCATCGGGCCATTGATTACTGCTCAAAGTGCCATTGTAATTAGCTGCCTGTTAATTAACGAGAGAGCTCCGGCTGTCTCCTCTGAGTGGCACCTTCGCTCATCGCTTTGATTCGGCTATTGCTGACTTACTGGGGGGGCTCCGTCGTTTTGCCCGCAGTCAGACGGGTGGGGTGGGATGAGAAAGGTGGGGGTCTCCCAGCTGGGGGTTGGGAGAACACAGGGCTGTACTGTCCCACATCCACCCCCTGCCTCAACAAGTGCAAGAGGAGTCCCGCTGCCCTACGCACCCGCGTAGAGTGCCAGTAGGAGGTGGAAAAGAAGGCCTTTTACGTGCTGTGCCCTCGAGTATAGCTGAGGCCGAGGCTAGCGGCGCACCGGGCCGCGGAGTGGCTGCCCCGGGTGGGCCTCGCTGCTGTTTTCCTCCAGAATATTTCTGCACAATGGAGTCGAGGATTAAAAAAATCAGAAGGAAATGAAAGGTGTTCACTCTTCAGGAGCATGACTTTAAGCCCTAAATCCCGATTCCGGGACGCGGAAGTGTATTGTGAGTTAAAGGATTATGCTAGTGTAACATATTACCCAGGATCCCGCATTCCCCTAGGGATAATTAGGACATACTTTGGTAAATTACAAACCAAGACAGCAGGATAAATACGGCTGCCGCGAGCTGCTCCCCTGCTGCAGGGAACCTGTCTGGGCATTTGCAGACAGTTAAATTGTTGGGGTTCTTTTCCCTTTCTCCCAATCTTTCACTTTGCTCCCCAGTTTTCCACCTTAATTTCCTCTTCTTGTTCCTTCAAGCGCCCCGATCTGTAGAGAGGTCACTCTGCCATGCCGCTAACCCCGCTCGCACCGGGGCAGCGGGGCCCGAGCTGCCTCCGGCTCCGTCAGCGCAGGGTGCCCGACGAGGACAACAGAGGTTGCCGCTACCGCCGCCCAGAGGACACGGGCTGCCCTGCACCTCAGCCGGCCCCGCCGGCCCGGCTCCCTCAGCGACCTCCGGGCGCAGCATTGGTGCTTAAAGCTCCGGTGCAAACCGTACGCCTGGCTGCCTCCCAGCTGTCCGCAGGGAGGCGGGCGGCGATGCGGGGCCTTAGGGACGGATGCTTGGCAGCAGCGGGCTGTCCGCGGGCAGGGTTTCCTGCCGTCCAAAAACTTCTTCCGAAGTGTGGAATGGGGGCGGGAGCTGCCCAGCGAGGGCCGGTGCGCTTCGAATGTGACACCGGTGACAGGTGAATTCCACGGAAGGCCAGATGTTTTTTAGCAGAGAGGGCCCAGAAGCTCGGCTTCTCTTCCCACACCTCTGCCCCAGGGCTGCGGCGTCTCACGTCAGACCCAAACTCCCGCAACGAGTTACCGGCTCACCGCTGTTCCCAAAACCTTTGTGCTCCCCACGGGTTTCCCGCACCCCTCTGTAGCTCTGGCCGGAACGGCTTTCCCGGGAGAAGAACAGCGATGGAAAACGGGCTGGGGGTCTGAACAGGGGTGGGCTTGGCATTCCCGTACAGGGTAGGCAGGACGACGAGGTGGTTAGGAGGGACACTGTGTCCTCTGTCTCCCCGCTCCTCTCTCCAGGCCGGCAGCTGGCTCCCATCACCGGGGCAACCGTTCTATGCGGGGCGGGGATGCCAGCGGCCCCACACCTAGGGCATCATCACCTAGTGCTGTCGCTGGATGCCAGCACCCCATAAATCTCCCTAGATATTACCCTGCACTAATCCCTCCCTGAGCCCCCATTGCCCTGCCCTGTCCCTCCGCGGCCCCTAGGTTTGGGGCTGCAGCTGCTGGTTTTGCAGCTGATACGGTCCCGGTGCTGCTGGCAATGCTGGCAGGGGAAACTTCGGGGTGGGCTTCATAGGGGGCTGGAAGTGGTAATTCCTACTCAAATAGAACCGGGAGATCTCTAAATCATTCATGCCACCTTTATAATTACTCTGCTAATTAGCTTGACGCGCCACTTCATAGGATTAATACGACGTCTTGTCACTGGCACTTCCCATTATTCTGACATTCAACCAGGGAACCGTCCAGGCTGGTGTGCTCGGGGGCAGAGGGATCCGATCCGGCGACCGGGGAACCGGGGTCCGACGGGGCGGTGGCGGCGGCGGGGACGGGCGCGGGAGAGGGAGGGTGCGCCCGTCCCCCCTCCCGCGCCCGTCCCCGCCGCTGATTGGCTGCCTCCCGCTCTGCGTCAGCCCCCGCTCGGCCTTCCGCCAATGGGGGCGGGCAGCGGCGGCGGCGGCAAAAGCCCGGGGTAATAATAAACGTCGGGGGGCGGGGGGGGCCGTGGCGGCCGTGACGTCACGGGGGGAGTCGCCGCTGCCGAGAGGAGCTCGGTGGGCACGGGCGGGCGCGCCGCAGTGGCCGGTGTCCGCCCCGCTCCGCGCCCGCAACTTCACGCAACAAAGTTGGGTAGCGGCGAGCCGGCCCGGCGGCGATGTGGTGCTCGGCGGGGGCCCCGCGTTAGTGGCCGCCCGCGCCGCCGGTGCGCGGGTTGGGGTAACCCACGCTCACCCCTCCACTCCACTTCCCCTCCAAGTCGGTGTGACCTCCGCGGCCGCCCGCGGGTATGCGGGTACGGCGCTAAGCGGTCCGCTATGGAAGGGCCGAGCGGGTCCAGCTTCGGGATAGACACGATTCTGTCGGGCGGCAGCACCGGCAGCCCCGGAGTCATGAACGGAGACTTTCGCCCGCATGGCGACGGCCGGCAGGCGGATTTTAGGAGCCAGGCCACGCCGTCTCCCTGCTCGGAGATCGACACGGTGGGGACGGCGCCCTCGTCGCCCATCTCGGTGAGCATGGACCACCCAGAGCCGCACCTGGGGGTGGCGGAGAGCCTCTCGCAGCCGCCGCCGCATCACCTCCACCTCGGCCCGCACCCGCCGCCGCCGCCGCCGAGTTTGCAGCCGTCTCCCCCACAACCGCCGCCGCCCCAGTTGGGCTCGGCCAGCTCCGGCCCCAGGACTTCCACCTCTTCTTTTTTAATTAAGGACATTTTGGGCGACAGCAAACCGCTGGCGGCGTGTGCACCTTACAGTACCAGCGTCCCCTCTCCCCATCACACCCCCAAGCAGGAGGGCAGCGCGGCCCCGGAGAGCTTCAGGCCCAAACTCGAGCAGGAAGACGGCAAAGCCAAGCTCGACAAGCGCGACGACACGCAGGGCGACATCAAATGCCACGGTGAGTACGGCCCGGCCCCGCACTGCACCGCCTTGGCAGCCTTTAAAAGTCGGGCCGCGGCGCTCGGCGCATCGGCGAAACGAAAATCGGGGGAAAATGTGTGGTGGGAGCTCTCGCTCCACCGGGGCTGGTTGATGATCCTCGCTATCACGGGTTTGAGATCGGTAAGAAATGAAATCGCGGCTTTTTTTTTTTTTCACCCCTCTTCTCTCTGTAGGCCTTTCCTCTCTCTCTCTCTTTTTTTTTTTTTTTTATTTAACTTCCCTGTTTTTAAGGAAATAGTCCGAGCAGTGGAAATCAGAATGTATTTATTTTTAATGCAAACGCGCATAAATGATTTTCTGGCTTTCTAAGAACCGGCGGCTCAGCTGCGGTTACTGCCTTCAGCCTTTCCATTTCTGCTCATTCGATCTAAAATAAAAATATGGGAAAAAAAAGTCCCACTTCCCCAACAGAAAATAAAAGAAAAAAACCCCTTTGAGTTAAAAATAAAAGAATTAGAACACTATCGGCCCGCGATGGGCAAGGGAAGGTTGGAGGGCTTTGTGCGTTTTGCGAAACACCCGGGTTTTCCCAGCGCCGGGATGCAGGGTTTAATTTCCCCATCTTTTATTCCTTTTTGTAATTACGGGTTTCGTGCTTATGGGGAAGCCCCCGCCGTGCTGGGTTCGTAAATGGAAATAGAGATGTGTGCATGGGGAAAGGAAAAGGAAGAAAGAAAAAGAGTGAGGAAAGGAGAGACGGGAGATGCTGTTTCCCCGCGGAGCTACCCTCCTCGCAGGCAGCTTGGTTCAGCGACAGGCAACGGGACACATTTTCTCTCATTTTGCCCCACTGAGATATTTTTGCCGTGCTGAAGAGCACTGAGACGCCCGGGCGCTACTCATTTTGCTCTTTCAGCATTAGCATAAGAGTGCCCAAACCAGATGTACAGTCTGGTCTGACCATTTTTGTGTTCACCAGCCTCCCCAGTGGGTCAATTAGGCAGATTATTGTTCTTCCTGCGGGGAAGATCAAGGAGCGCCACAAACCCGGGCCCGAAAGGAGCCGGATTGGCATATCGATTTCCCGGTATTTCGGGCCAGGAGAAAGAGGGAGAGAAAATAACGAAAGCTGTGTAGTTGGAGAGCGGAGAGGGGAAATCCCGCCATCCCCTGGACGGGCTCGCCGCCGCTTTACCCCTTCACCACACCGTATTTGACCGTTCCCCTCCATGTCCCTGTGGAGCCCCCAGGGAAGAGGGCGGCGGGGCCCGGTAACCACGGCGGGGTGGGGGGCATAGACGGTGTCCCGCCGGCCCTCATCGCTCCTCGGCTCGCTCGCAGGGACAAAGGAGGAGGGCGACAGGGAGATCAGCAGCAGCCGGGACAGCCCGCCTGTGCGGGCCAAGAAGCCGCGGAAGGCGCGGACCGCTTTCTCCGACCACCAGCTCAACCAGCTGGAGCGCAGCTTCGAGCGGCAGAAATATCTGAGCGTGCAGGACCGCATGGACCTGGCCGCCGCCCTCAATCTCACCGACACGCAGGTGAAAACCTGGTACCAGAACCGGAGGTAAGGTGGGCCCCGGCGGGGCGCGGCCCGGAGCATTCCCGGAAAGCCGTTGTGGGCAGCTCCTGCTCAAGGGAGGGATGCGGGAAAAGCCGGGCGGCTGCCCCGCGCCCTCCCCGGCGGCGGGCTGGGGGGTCCGGCCTCTGTCACTGCTGCCGTAATTTTCTGTCTCATTACATACGGTTGCAGCCACCCTAATTCTGTCGCAAACCATTAGTGTCAGCGCGATGCGATCTAACCGTGTGCCGTGTTTATTAATTTGGCCGGAGTCGCCGTGTGCATGTGGCGAGGGGTGCGGGGGGTGGGAGGCGGGCACGGCCGGGGGATCACACCGTGTGCGGGCCCGCGGGGCCGGTGCGCGCCGCCGGGGGCCCGGTGGTGTGGGGCCGTACCGGGATGAGGAGGTTAGGGGAGGGGGCTCGCCGTTCGTGGACCCCCGCGGACCTTGGCCGGATGCCCCGTCGCGGCGCTCGCCCTGCAGCTGGCTCTTGTTCCCCCCGGCAGGACGAAGTGGAAGCGGCAGACGGCGGTGGGCCTGGAGTTGCTGGCCGAGGCCGGGAACTACTCGGCCCTGCAGAGGATGTTCCCCTCGCCCTATTTCTACCACCCCAGCCTGCTGGGCAGCATGGACAGCACGACGGCGGCCGCGGCAGCCGCGGCCATGTACAGCAGCATGTACCGGACTCCCCCCGCGCCGCACCCCCAGCTGCAGCGGCCGCTGGTGCCGCGGGTGCTGATCCACGGGCTGGGGCCCGGCGGGCAGCCGGCCCTCAACCCCCTGGCTAACCCCATGCCCGGCACCCCGCACCCCCGGTGAAGCGGCACTGCGGTCCCCGCAACAAGCCCTTCCCCTCCCCGTCCCCAGACAAGCCCCAGCACCGCAGAGGAGGAAGCGAGGGGAAGCCGAGGGGCAGGAGCTTCTGCAGGCAGCCACCGGCCACCGAGGGAGGCGATCAGTCAGAGCCAGGGACTCTTGAACCGTGAACCCAGAGCTGAGCCCGTAAGTGAAACGACCACACGCGGGGGAAGGCGGGCAGAGCTGCGGGGCGACCCGCCGACCACGGCTCCTGCGGAGCAGGACTTGGAGCTCGGAGACAGAGAGGGACAGAGGGGGAGGAGGAGATAAGAGGAAAGGGAGAGGGAGCCCGAGCCCGCCGGAGAGACTAAACGGCTGCGGAGGACGGAGGGAATGAGAGCGGCTCGATCCCCGCCCGGCGGAGAAGACCGGGGGAACGGAGAACTTTGCACTGATTTTTCTCATGACCTTTTATTTTTCTTTCTTTTTTTTTTTTTTTCTTATTGAAAAGTGGCATGCTCCCTAATGCGAACAGAATTGTACAGACCGAGTGCTGAGTGCTATATCATATTTATTATATGTCGTCCAAAAAAAAAAAAAGGAGGAAAACCCCCCACTTCTATACGTTAGTTTAAAACGAACGAACGTGATTCTCCCCTCTCCCTTTTCATGTCTTTTTTGATTCAGTAAAATAAATGCTTAGATGACAAAAAATATAGGGTTTTTTTTTTTTTTTTTGGTTGTGACTTAAAAAAAAATAGGGAAAAAACCCGGAAAAAAATTAAATAAACTTTATCTTTTTTTAACAAACGTGGAAATTCAAGGTAGCTAATTTTCCCCGTGACGAGAACGCAAGAAATTCGGAGTAGAAAAGGCAAATGCCACTTTTTCAATTTTTCACCCTAGTCTCGTTTCACAGCCTGTGCTGTATTTTAAAATCTGTATTTTAAAGGAAAAAGGAATCCCCACGCAGGTGTTTTGCCCTCCGCCGTTATTTTAAGCACCTGGACAGGGCGGCGGAGGGCTTGTTAGGGAAGGGTCTGGCTCTGGTTAGTTTCTCGGCCCCTCGGGGAGGGCACGGCGGGGTTGTGTCTAGCTGGGGGACACTGTCTCACCCCGGCAGCCGTCTCCGTACCGAGCTGGGACAGGCAGCGGGCGCCGGCGGTCGGGGTGAGTAACGAGTAAGGGAGGGAGGGAGGGCAGGGGGGTCCTGGAGGACACGGAGCCCTTCGAGACCCGCCGGCGTTTGATCTTTGTTGCTGCCCCTTTTCCCTTGGCAGGCAGTTTCCCTCCCCAGCGCCTCGCTTCCCCACTCCGGGGGGGGGGGGGGCGCGGGTCTGGGCTGGGGGCTGTGACCCTCCACCGGGCTCCGGGGACGGCTCTGGCCCCAGTCTTTGGAAGGGAACACCCTTCTGCGAAATTAGAAAGTTATACAGCAATTACCTATAAAACATTCATAAAGTCCCATATTATCCTCTCCTCTGAGGGTTTGCCTTTTTTCCCCCCCTTCCCTTTTTTCTCTCTGTTTTTGCTCGTGGGTTCCCTTTCATTTGAGATAGAAGGGAAAAAAAAAAAATAAAAGAAGATAGATGCCTCCGGGCACGTTTATTTGGGCTTTGCTAATTAGCAAGGGGCTTGCTGATTTCTCTGCTAATAAATTCGCGTTAAAACCATATTGACCTCTGCCTTGATATAACAAAAGGGGAGCGGGTCGGGAACGCCCACTTCGTTTTCTCTGCCCGCAGTTGTGGCCGCTGCTGACTATTCCCCCGCGCTTCCGCCGGGGCCCCCAAATTGTCCTCGGTGAGAAGGAGCCGGGAGCGGGACCCCGAGTGGCCAGAGCATCCCGCCCCCTTCACCGCTGAGATGTTCCCGGGAAACGCATCTTATCTGGGCTGGGAAAGAAGCAGGAAATTTAGGCTCGGTTTAGGGCTCTTTCCCAGGTCTAAACGAATGCTGGGCTGCTTTCTCCCCAAAGGACGTGATCCAGCTGGCAAAGCTGGTCCCGGCTCGTTGTTCTTCTCCGTGGCTGAATCGAGGCTCAGTTTTGACTGTACGAACTCGTTGAAAACTAGTGAGAATAAGGAAGGAAAGTTCACACAATATATATGAGTGTCCCCCAACTCCAGCCTCCCGACTAGGGCAGGCCTAGGGCAGCGGGGTGCTCGTCTGGGCAGGGGAGGGAGCGCGGCCGTTCTGAGAGCCATGTCGAACGGTGTCTAAAGTAGGGTCTGTCAGGGGAGAGGAACCGCGACTTTCCCTGAAACTATGTCAAGATGCAACTGGAAAGTGCGGGAGCAGGTCTGGAGCAGGGAAAGCAGGGCTGGAAATGTAAGCGCTCCATTTGTACCACTCCCCGTTTACACCGGGAAGGATCCGACCCGAAGACAGGCTGACCGGCCAGGTCGCCTTGCAGGAAAGCGTTCCCTCCGTTGCTTGTTTAAAACCCTCGGCGCATGGGTACGTGTGTCAGAGAGCCGCGGCAGGACAAAGAGCTTGGCGACGGTCCGGACTACCTGAAGCCGCCTCCCCGCCGGCGCAGGACCGGGCACCAGGGGTGGTTCGGCGCCGTTGGCATCTGTGCCTCTCCCTCTGCCCCGCTCTGGTGTTGTTCCCTTTCCTCCCCAGACAGATGCTTTCGCTGTGGTCACCCCCAGACTCGGTGGCCAGCTGCTGAATTCCTTCAGTCCCGGTCTCCATACTCCGCCCTCTCCCGGGCCAGGACCTGCTCTCGGCCCTTGAAGTGGATGTGAAAAAATAAACCCATCTGTTGCCAGATGAACAGGGTTGTTGTTGCCTTAAATTGCGGGAAATTGTGGCACCCCTCTAAAAGACCTGGGGTTGGTGCTAAGCGTGGAAACAAACTGTGAGGCTGTAGACGAGCGGTGTATAAGCGAGGGTGACGGTCGTCCGCGGGTAGCTGCGAGTGTTTGCCCTCTTCCCGCAAGGAGCAGGGTGGCTGCGGTCCCGGTCCCGCCCGCCCTCAGCACCAGGGACAGCGCCGGGAGGAGCGGGCTGGCCCGGGCCAGCTACGCACGGCTCCTGGCGTGTCGGTAACCCGCGTCCAGCCCGCCGGAGCTTCCCACCTTGCCCCTGGCCGGGGCCGCACCGCGGGGCTCAGGGAAGGCAGCATGGGGACCCTACCGTCCGGCCGAACTTCGTGGCTTCCTTCCCCGGCCCTCGCCTATGGTGGAGACAGGCTCCCGCTGCCGAAGCATCTCCTGACTTGTCTCTCCACCTCCCCGGAGAAAACCCTTATGCTGGGCCAGCCCGGGGCTGTTAAGGGCCCGGCCCTTCTGCTCTGAGAAGGGAGCTGTCTTCCCAGGGCTTTGTCCCGGATGTCTGAACGGTGTTTCCACTCCAGCCTGCGGGCGGCAAGCGGGACAGTGCTGCTCCACCCCCACCCGTGTCCCTCGGGATTGATACCAGCGGGACCGCGGTGGGATACTGGAGCACCTTTGGTCTTCCTGTCCCCGTCTTCCCTTTGGTTTGTTTCTGCTCGGTCGTGGCTGTGTTTTGCGGGTGGGCACGACAAGTGAGGCTCTTCGGGGAGCTCCTGCTACACTCAGACAGGTCTTAGCTACTCGTTGCAGCCTCCGGCTCCTGTCCGAGCCCTCCCGGAGGCAGAGCTACGCGTGGGCTTCTCCGCTGCTCTTGAATAACGGGCTCCCTTGCGGGATGCAGCAGCAGGATCAAGTTTAATTACTACCCCCTCCCTGGGGATTAGCTTGGCCATCACTAGAGCGGAAAGTGAGAAGGGGGACTTAGCTGGGCACAGGGGTGAGCATTGCCGTTCCGAGGGTGCTTGTCCTGGTCCCGTGGTAGCAGCTGGGCGCTTCGGAAGTTGAATCCGCATTCCCAGCTGAGCAACCGAGTCCGGATCAGACGGTGGGAGCCAGCAAGAGGTACCGAGTGGATTTCCCTGCCGTGCCGGTTATCCTGGCTGCGTTTATACAGACCAACGCAGCCCGCGTGTAGCTCTCCAGCGCTGCTCATAGCTCCTACAGCTTTTATTGTTTCTTGTGCGGGTGGGCTTTAAACTTTTGTTATTTTCTCCCTCTCCAGAGTTTATCCTCCTCCAAATTTACAAGACGCTTCTGTGCGAATGCACGCTGTAAGTCGCCCTAAGTCTTTATAGCAGCCCACTGGAATGATTCGGCTTCAGCTCCGGGCGTAGACTGGGTGCAGTCAGGCTGAGCTCACCTGTGGAGAGGGTAAATCGTTCCACAACGGTAGAAATACCGCCAGCTGGGGAGTGGCAGAGATGGGCGGCAAGTAACCGTTTCAGGTTGGAATTACATGCCTTTTTCACTCACTCTATTCCGTCCTGCTGCTAAGCCCACGTCTCCCGCCCGTGACACCACCGGGTTTCTTCCCCAGTAGCCACTTTAACGAGGAGCCGTGTTTGCGGGGGAAGGGGATCTCAGCGAACATGACCCTCGTCCCGCAGCAGGAGCGCCTGCTCTGTTCCGGGGACATGGCAGTGACAGCCAATGGGGCCGGAGACCCCCCGGGGACCGGCGGGCGCCGCTCCCCGGTGGCCCCGTTTCGCGAAAATCCCCTGAAGTTCGTTCCTCCCTTGAACTGCTCCCGCCGTCGAAGGGGCCGTGGGGCAGCGGCCCTAGTGCCTGTCTCTGCGCGTTTCCAGCCGGAGAGCAGGTCCGGCGGAGAGCCCAGCACGTTAGAACTCTGTTTCCATATTCATATGCCCTATTTTCACAAGCCGCTTCTATTAATGGAAGCTCACAAACTTCGGTCCTCAAAATTAGCGGATTTCAAAGGAACTCGAGAGTGGCGCTCTGCGCCGCCAGCGATGGATGCGGAGCGCGCAGCGACCCCCGAGGCTCCCCCCGCCGCCGCTGCTCCCGACATCCCCTCCCCGCTGCCCCGGGCCGTGCTCGGAGCCCGGCCGTGGGTAAACAAAAGTTGTCCGAGGTTGTCGTGTTCCCTCGTCTCTGGAAACCATGTAGGGCGCTTTAATTGCCACATTTTCAAACCGAGGTAATGGTGGGGATGTCTCAGTAATTACCTTAATGAGATAACACCTTTCCTTCCCTGAACCTACTCATTATCGCGCTTCTTTTTCAAATTTCGACTACAAAGAGCTAT
Source organism: Psittacula echo (assembly GCF_963264785.1). Classification (NCBI taxonomy): domain Eukaryota; kingdom Metazoa; phylum Chordata; class Aves; order Psittaciformes; family Psittacidae; genus Psittacula; species Psittacula echo. The sequence goes on along the minus strand of NC_137740.1, from coordinate 56,000,978 downwards.
ACTTGTAAAAAAAAAAAAGGGGGGGGGGGGGGGGGGGGGAGGAAGACAGAGGGAGAAGAGCTCTGACATTTGTCGGAGGTCTCATCCCCTGAAAACAAACGCCTTACATGGATCTTTAGTGTACGAAGAGAGAACTGTACCCGGTTCCAGGAAAGTAGGCTAAACATCTGGGGTACCTCTTAATTATTCTTGGTTGGCTTCTTTAGCTTGACCTGTAGGGATGCGAGGGTGTCAAAATGATGAATTTTAAGATGTTGGGCTGTGAAGACGTGCAGCTGCAAGACTGACGGATTTAGGAAGGGAATGGTAACAAGGTTAGCTGCATGTGAAGTGTGAATTGAGATTTTTGCAAAGAGACTGTGATTGCAGATGGGCATAATGTTGTACCCTTGCATGAAATCTTGCTATTATTGTATAATGGTCAGACAGAGTGTGAAATGACTTATTACTTTACTTTTATTCTTTAATGAAGTTAGGTAGGGAAGGAGAACTACCAGGAAATCGATAGTGGTGGTGCACAGAAACTGTATGACAGGTGCTGATACATTGAGTATTTATATAGCTTTTTGTGTGTGTGTGTGCCCCCAGTTTTCTGCTGTTTCAGAATGCAAACAAAACTACAAATAGTGGATCTAGACAGTGAAGAAGATGCATAGAATGAGAGGGTATTTTCTTTGCCATCCTCGCGATCTGCAGTATATGTGAAGGAGGTGTTTCTGTGTGGTAGTACAGTGTATACATCTTCTGTGTCAAATATTAGTCAGAGCTGTCTAGATCCAGGCTGTGTGTACACAGTTTTGAGATAGTTTTTCAGCTGTTCAATGTGTGTCTCTCTTTTAGACCTTGATGCAGGCCTGCAGTGGTCTGTGGACTGTTATGACCACATGTACATTCAAGTGGTGTTTTCTCCAGGCTGACATGCGTGTGCAAATACCTCTTGGTACCTTCAGTACTAAGCACAGGTGTCCATTTGGGTGTTTTCATTCTAAAGATACACAGGGCAACATCTGTCTCCAACTTCTGCACAGCAGCATGTGGGTACATCCAGACATCTAGGGTGCTTTGCTGACATCTTATCACTTGTTTCAGAAGCAGTCAGGGTAAAACACCTATTACCAGAATTTATGATTCAATTGTACAGCTGTACTGGCCTTTATGAATATGCAGTGAGGAAAAGGAACTAGAGCTGCTCCCTCAGGATACTGTCCTAAAAAAGAGGGTTCCCCAGGTGGCTAACCTCAGGATGCCACCGCTGAGAACAGTTTGGCAAATCCTGCACATAGTGAGTTTCTCTCAGAGAACAGCATCTCCCTTTTTGAAAACACACAGTGGAAGCACAGCTTCTTGTATGCCTTCCCCTGTGGAAGGATACAGCCCATGGCTCAAAAAGCTTTCTGAGCCGGCACCTCTCCTGCAGTGCCCTCCCCAGACCTTGTCCTCAGAGCCAGCACAGCCCTTTGCTTTGAGCTTGTCTGTGAGGTTTTGCCCTATATTTTCTGTGGAGTCTGGCGCTGTTACATTTTAATCTGAGGTCAGGAAGAACAAGAAATGTGAAACAAGCTCGGGAATAATTGCATACCTCTTCTGCATTAGCATACAGGATAATAATGATGGCAGGATTGTGTGAGACAGAACACACCTGAGGCCTCATCTTTGTCCTTACAATAGTCTTTCAGATTTCCTTTTCATATTCTTGCCTAAACATCTGAACAAGTACAGATGGGTTTTAGGCTTGAACCCTCTTCCTGTTAAGTAACACCTTCTTGTAGGGTTGTCTGCCTCCTCTGGGAGAAGAAAAGGCCCCTGTGGTACACATGGGTTTCTTTAAAACAGGTTACTGACCTGATGCAACGCTGCCTATGAGAGTGGCAAAAATGCTCTAAGGGGCACAAGAGATCCTGCACAACACAAAAGGCCACGGAGTAGCTCCCTGTCAGATTTATAGCCTGATAAGACTAGCAGGCATGTTGTAGCTTTAAACAGTTTGCATTGTGTGAAGAAATAACAAGAATTCCTGAAAGTTTTAAGGGCTGCCTGGTAAAAGTGATAATTCAGTTTTTAAGTGCATAGAAACATGGGGTGATACGACAGACACTCCAGTACCCCAGCACTGTGAAAGAAATGGGCAGCTTCCCTCAGACTGGTGCTTTAAAGAAGGACAGAGTAATGTGGAAAATGAAGGCTGTCAAAAAGGCCTGTTTCAGGGATTTGCCACTAGTAATTTGACTGGTTCCTGTGGGTTTAAGTACCGTCACTGTCCCTATATTCAAACTAAGTAGTCTTTCTGCTTTAGAAGTTGTGAAATAAAAAGCATAGAGTGGTTTATGGGGGAAAAAACCAGCAAAGCATGTGTCTGCAATGGAGTCCCAGTATAGGCACTGACAGCTCAAACCTTACTTCACATAAGCTTAATAGATCAGCAAGATTTTCTGCCTAAAACAGAGGGATGCAAGGTAAGCACGTTGGCAACTTCTTATTTATTTCACTCCTTAGCAGTCTAATTTCTTCTTCCTCTCCCCCCTTTCTCCTTTCCCTTTTTCTCTTCCCTTCTCTCCTCACCTCACTCTGTTTGCCAAGCATTCGGCAACATGCCCTGGGAAGACTGCTCACCTTCCCTGGTGGCTGGTGGTGGCCATGGGCAGCCTGCTTTAACCAGCATGCTGGTGTGTGGCTTGTGCAATGCAGCACCACAGTGAAGTGAGTGCTGCAAAGCTGTGCCTCTTCCATGGAGACTAAGCTCATTACAGTACAGTGTTCTAAAACACGCTTAACCTCCCCAGTCTTGGGTGTTGTATCCCAAATCTACTGCAGAGCATGGACACCCCAATTAGCACTTACAATGCACTGTTGACATTTCTCTGGGACAGCCCAACAGGAATAATTAGATGTGATATCTCATACAAAGTCATTTTTTTTTTCCCAGCAGAGGGTACACTACAGAATGAAAGCAACATCTACTGCGACAGCACTTGGCCAGATTTGGCTCTTACATATAACGTTATGTCCGCGGTGTAACTGAGCTGCCTTGGAAACCTTAAGATCTCCTGTTTGCAATGTCTGCTGGTGACTGGTGAGGCTGGTCTCACCATAGCTCCAAACCCTCATCCCACAGAAAGCTGAGCAGGCTGGGTTAAGGACTGGGCAAAGCACTACTGACCGAACATCGTTCTCTTGCAGATTAGCAGTGGTAGGGTTGTGTTATCATATACCCCACACCAGGAAGCCAAAAACCCTATGGAAAAACACATGTGGCAGTAAACAGAAAAGAGCTCTCTGCTGCAATGCAGCAGGCTGTCCTCTGACACTGCTGATTACAGCAATGCTTGGAAAGTTAAGTGTATGTCTTGAGTATTCCTACTTGGTTTTGTTACCATTTCTTGCCTACTTTCATGCATTGCAAACTGGAACTTGGAAAGAACTTGTCTGAGTGAAGAGGATATAAAAATGATAATTTTTCATGTAATAGAGATCACATAGAGATTTCTTTTGTAGTTCATAACATTTCCATTCCAAAATGCTTGGAGAACTGAAGCATACAAATAGAGAAAATCTGCAAGGTGTTGTCAGGTATTATTTATGTATTATTATTTTTGTTGGAAAAGACATGTAAATATAAAGAATTAGAAAACGGAGCTACTAAACTAAATTATAATGGAACCCACAATGCATCTAACATGAGAATAAAAGTATAATGAGAACACATATTCTTCAGCATAAATACAAATCCTGTCTGTATGCTAAAGCCCTATTAATTGGATACTTACTACAGGAATAAATCTTTAAATGTGTAAAAAAAAAATCTTCCTGCTCTGTGATGAAATATAAATATCACCAGATTTATTAAAGAAAAAATTCTGCTAAATGACTGCTTCTCTTACATACTAATTTATGCTTATGCTACATCTGAAAGAACTCACCCTGATGTGACTATCAGCTAAACGAAGGAAGCTGTAAAAGGAAAAGGTTTAATGTGTGTTATGAGAAGTTGCTTATATCAGGCACGGCAGGTTTCAATGAAGTTTTATATTATAAAACAGAGAAAAGGTGATGGTCTCTTAAGAGACATAATACTTATCCCATGAGTGATATAATAGTTCATAATTCACCAGAGAACAAGGCTCAAGTGAGTCATATATATTTTATGGCACAATTGGGATTAATACCGTACTTCAGAGAGGCATGCATAACCCACTCTCTTTATATGGAGAGATGGTGGAAAATTCACCCTTTTCCAGCACCTTCTTCTCTTACCCTTTGGCATCAACCTACAAGAGAATGACTAGAAAAAAACCGAGTGTGGACATTGGGTGAAAACCAGACAAGGAATCAAGGCACCACTACAGCATCGCCATTTGCCAGGAGGTGCCCTGGTGCTGGCATGGCTATTGGAAATGCTGATTTTCCAGTGACAGCTTCCCAGAGCCCCAGAGGAAGAGGTTAGTCCTGAGCAGACACATTATGGGGGTCTCTTTTTGGCTGATCTTGGTCTTTTGGTGGGAATGTGGAGGATGCTGACTTCAGTCTCCGCTTGCAGCCACTGTGGCTGAATGCAGTTGCCCCACATTCTCTCTGGGACATCACTGTGTCACCACTGACTATAGCACAATGTGTTTGTTGGGGTGCTCAGGGAAAGAGGGCATCTCGGGGGGGTGCTCACCTTACTGTTGCCTATCACAAAACATGGCTCTTTGGCGTTTCTGCTCCTTTTCAATACCCCACAGATGGGGTGTTTAAGGACAATAGAGGCAGCGTGTGGCAGTTTGGGGGATTTCTTTACATGGTCTGAGGGATGCTAGTGGAGGCCAAGGAATTACTGGGAACTGAGCTGCCTGTGCCTGTGAGACAAGGCTTCACTCACACTCCTCCCATGTCGGGGGCTGTCACTGGTATTTAATCACACCCATCAGCTGTTGAGAGAAAACAGCCTGGGACAAGGGATCTGATTCAGTCCTCCTTGTTTATAAAGAGGTGCTTTTGGGGCAGAGGAGATAAAACGGCAGGATGGAGCACCCAGGTACTGGAAGGGAGGATGTGATGTGGGGTAGCTCTGCAGAGGTGCATAGGGAGGTTTGGCCAGGGAATGATTTGCTCTCGGCAGCCTCCAGCTTTGGTCTTGCTGGGAGATGGAGTTGGGCTCAGAGTGGTCTATGCTCTGCATGCCAGGGCCAAACAGGCTGAAACAGGGGACCTTGCCACCTTCGTGGACGTGTCACTTGCATATGGAGTGACGGGACACCTTACATTGGGCTTTGTGTTTGGTTTTGTCTAGGTCTGTGTCCTGTGGATTTAAGCTGCTGGCTGCCCATAATGACCAATCTCCCTGTCATGGGCTGGAGTGTGCAAGGATGTTCGAGGCAGCCTGGGAGCCTGTGCCCTCTGTGAGGGGGCTGGAAAGCAGCAGCAGCACCTCTGGGACACTGGAGAGCCGGCTGAGGGCTGGCTGAGGGGATCTGAGCCTCCTTCACTGCCTGATCTTTGTTTTGTTTTGTTTTTTCCCTTCTTCATGTAGTAAAGGGTTTGAGATTGAGCCCAGGCTCCCAGGACTGCATTTTTCCTTTTGTTCTGTAGAGGTCATAGCAGATAGTACCTGAGGAGAAGTGGCTGCTTGCCTCATTTCAAAGACCTCTGTGAACAAGTGGCTCCTGCTTCCCATCACGTCTGGGGAGGAGTGTGAGCACCCAAACAGTCGGGCTTATCCTTGGCACCATGAGCCTTCCCTTGCTCCTGAGCGGGCAGCTTGGACAGATCAGAAAGATCAATAGTTAAATCTGCTGCTTTTTGATCTGCCAGGCTCGAAAGGTCTCGTTGCCTCTTCTATTGCTCTCAGTTTGACTTAAAATAACTGACTCAACCATATAGGTATTGGCATCTTTCAGGCATTTCTTTCCTGGTAAAGTGCAGGGAGTTTGTGGGCTTTTTTAAACTAGCCTGGAGGGGCTGATTCACTAAAACTTGGATCTCTGGTGAAAAGCTCACTGTAGCTCTTAAAAAGAGATTAAAAAATATTTCCTTCATGATCCTGCACATATATAGTGGTAAGTAGTAGTTCTGAACGGCTTTGTTTGAGCTACCAGGATTGGAGAGGTATCTCTTGTCATAAGGAACTACTGTATGTATATAATAATGATATGCTTAAATGATACATAACCACCATTTTCCAAGTACTCTTAGCAGAAAGCATTTTATACCACATGGTTGTTTTATTGTGCACATTACTCGTGATTGTTACAAACCCTTGCCAATGAATGACAAATTTACATACACATCATGTCAGCCGGCAATATTTTGCAGCCTTAATTGCTTTAGCTTCAGGCATTCTGTGTCAAAATAGAGTGTTTTACGTCCTGCAAGTTGCTCTGCTTCTTTGCAACAGTTAAATTATTCTGTAATTTGCCTGTTTTCCTTCTAATGCATTGTCCATTAAGTCATTTAATAATTTATGGTATAAAATGTATGATGCAACCTTAAACAGCATTTAAAACTATACTGAGGTGTTCCAGTCGAAACGATGAAAATTGTAAAATGCATTTGTTTAAAACATTTTTCTAATAGCTTTTTGCCTGCTGTAAGGACAACTTTACTTGTGTTTATATGGCTGAGTTTGGCTGGTGAAGTCCAAGGCTGTGATTCCTGAGCAGAGCAGCCGGCATGGAGAGGAGGCACAGGGGGACGAGCTGTCAGCAGTCCTGTGGAGCTGATGCTGCAGATGCTTCTGTACACTCACCATCCTTTACTTGTGGATACCCTTTAATTGTGGGACAGCCCCCGTGACAGCAGTATGTGAGTAAAGTCTGGGGTTTCGTGTGTCACAGAAGTCCTTTCACATTTGCCACCGAGCTCCCAGGGAGAACAAGAGGCAACCAAGAGCTGTAATTAAACCCAGAATGACAAAGCACCCTCTATCCATCCACTTCTACTCTTTCACCGCTCTAATCTGCCATGTGTTTGTTGTGCAGTCTCCAAGGACTTTATGTTAGAACAAAAACTAGCATGGAAACTGTGTGGCCAACCAAAACTAATACACATGCAGAGTGTTCTGTCTGCTAGACCTGGCCTGGGGGTGGTTGCTCTGCCCAGGGCCTGGTTTGCCAGTGATCTCCTTTTGGTTATTTCCTTTCAGAGAAGATCTCAGGACAGACGGGTCTGAGCTGTTGCCATGCTTCATCTGGTGCGTTAGGGATGGAGGAACTGGAAGGGATTGCCAGGTGCTTTCCAAGTGATTTCCTAGGAAGGCTTGCAGACTGAAGGCTGTTTAACTAAACAGTTAAGGCATTTTTTTTTTGCAGAAGAGGGAAGTGTTCCTAGTCATGAGAGGACAGGGGTGTCCACAGCCCAGACACTGGGGGTTGCTAATCAGGAGAGGGACCTGGGGGTCCTAGTGGACAGCAGGATGACCAGGAGCCAGCACTGTGCCCTTGTGGCCAAGAAGGCCAATGGCATCCTGGGGTGTATTAGAAGGGGGGTGGTCAGTAGGTCGAGAGAGGTCCTCCTTCCCCTCTACTCTGCCCTGGTGAGACCGCATCTGGAATATTGTGTCCAGTTCTGGGCCCCTCAGTTCAAGAAGGACAGGGACCTGCTGGAGAGAGTCCAGCGCAGGGCAACAAAGATGATTAAGGGAGTGGAGCATCTCCCTTATGAGGAAAGGCTGAGGGAGCTGGGTCTCTATAGTTTGGAGAAGAGGAGACTGAGGGGTGACCTTATTAGTGTATATAAATATATAAAGGGGGAGTGTCACGAGGATAGAGCCAGGCTCTTCTCAGTGGCAAACAATGATAGGACAAGGGGTAATGGGTACAAACTGGAACACAAGAGGTTCCACTTAAACTTGAGAAGAAACTTCTTCTCAGTGAGGGTGACGGAACACTGGAACAGGCTGCCCAGGGAGGTTGTGGAGTCTCCTTCTCTGGAGACATTCAAAACCCACCTGGACACATTCCTGTGTAACCTTATCTAGGTGTTCCTGCTCTGGCAGGGGGATTGGACTAGATGATCTTTTGAGGTCCCTTCCAATCTCTAACATACTGTGATACTGTGATACTGTGATACTTATTTGGCGTATCTGCATATGCAGTGAGTGGTGCAGATACATCTCCTTCTTTTGGGTTGAGGTACAGTTATGATTTCTTTTGCTGTGCAATTTTCTGGGGAAAATCACTGACAGAGGAGGTTTTTAGCTACCTGAAGGTCTCTGACAGAGTTCCTTGCTGTGCTGCTGCAAATACAGCTTAAGAGCCTTAAGAGTTACGAGGTTTTGGTACAGCCATGGTGCTCACTATTGGTGCTCACTAGCAGCATCTCTCTGTTCCTTCTATTGTTTTCTCTTGGATTTTTTCTTTGTCCCAGGATCCTTCTCCACCAGTACATCAGCAAAAGGATGTAGGACTTATAACAAGTACGCAGACAGAAGCACTACTCACTAGTGAATTGCGTGTGCTCAGTTCTCTGGGAACAACACCATATTTGCCAAGAGTAATTGCGAAGAGAGAGGGCCATGTTCATTGAGATGGTGTTGGTGGGAGCAGCCTGGGAAGGGTCGTCCCCTGGGCCCTACAGCCTCTACAGCCTATGGGTGAGGACAGCACACAGATGATTCCTCACCTGTGACCTGGGGGTGGCTGCATTTCGTACACATGATCAAAAGCAAAGACAGTGATGGGAAAGAGAAGAAGCAGAGCTGCTGCCTTCCATTACCTACTGCATGTCTGTGTAACACCTCTCTCTCTGCTTCAGTGGTTATTGTCCCATTGGGAAGCAGATTCATCCCTTGTGAGAAAACATGAGTGCTGATTGCCAGGAAATGATCAACAGGCAAAGGAATTTATATGGTCTGGTGAGTTCAGGACTGTTTTCTTCTAGATTCACTTAGAACCCGGGGCTAGAAGGCTGATGTAAGCATGAGCCCAGACCTGCTCCATGGCAAGCATTTGAGATATCTGCTTTGTCTCCTTGTGTTGAATGGAAGGAGGCTAGACATTACAACTTCACCCAGCCATTGTGCACTATTTCTAGTGGCTTTGTACTCATAATGTCTCAGGCCAGAGAAGGTTTATATTGCTGTCTTCTGGTTTCTGTGATGCTGAAAGGGTGTCTCTGAGCAAGATGTGCTGGTGACTGGCTGGCTGATGCTCTCTCCCTTGTCTTCAGACTGTGCCTCTTCTGAGGGTTTTGATCTCCGTGCTGACAGATATCTCTGCTTCTGTCTGTTCCAGTCCTGCGAGAGCTAGGCCCTGATTTGGTAGTTTATTCAACTTACAAACTTCCCTAAGGCCAGGAAACCACACAGGTATAAACTCATCTTAATATATTCCTAATGAGAAATCCCTGATGGGCGGCACTTCCGAGAACACACTTTGCACAATTAGGGCTCCACACCCCATTTGCTAAGGGAACGGAAGGAGAAATCTGCTGATTTGCCACTGAGGTTCTCCATTCCCGTTTTCACGTTCAGGTTTCTGTCTTTCCCACCCCTGAAGTGCCCAATTTGGCTTGAATACATTTTGAATTATAACAAATATCCTGATACTCACACCCCATGAATGAGGGCAGAAGGCAGGGGGCAACTCGTGGCTATGTTCCTGTTCTGGATTTAATTTTTCATTGATAATTAGACTCTCAAAGCCACCTGATATTTTTGACCAGCGGGAAACAAAGGCCCACTGATTGACTCCAGGGATGGATGCAAGCAGCCCCCACTGTGCTCGCACAGCAGCTTCACAAAGACTCAAAACAAGAGCTGTGGCAAATTGGCTCATCCTGCAAGTTTCAACTGGCCCGTGGTGTACAAGTAGTAAATTGAGAGCTGATATTCCTGAGAATTATTTATTAGCAAAACCCAGTGTCTCGCTCCCCTCGTAGTTATCCTTTGCAAACAGCTTTTTACCAGTTTGGATGAGCAATCTGCAGCACTTCATTATTTTCCTCATATTCAGGTAATTATTAAAAGACAACCGATCTCTGTTCAGGCTGGCAGTGGACTGCATCTGTACCCAGCTGGTTTGATACCTTAACAGTTAGGCGTTATGTGTCTAATTGTATAAAAAGCTAATGGGATGTATTTGCAGGAATTTATTGCAATGCAAACAATAAAAGATTATTATTTTGAAATTCGTTTCTGGCACTTTTTGTGTTGTTAAAATTCTAAATAAAGGTGTCATGGTGACAGTTTCTAGTGGAGTGACCAGTTGTAAGCATTTAGTTCAAAAAAGGTGTGAAAATACTAGGCTGAGACCAGTTAGCAGAAATCAGTGTTACACATGCTGAGACCTGCAGTGTTAAACCAAATCCGAGTAAGTCATGGAAGGGGATTGATAACTCTTATTGTTCCATCTCTCTCTTTCTTTTTTAATAAAACCCTACATGTTGATGTGCAGGAAAACAAAACCATGGCTGTTTCGTTAGCTGTATTTTCCCCAGCAGCACTTCTCTTAGGTAAGTTGAAAACAAAGTGCCATTTCTGGGGAATAATAAAGCTTCTTGCCTGCATTGTGGCAATTCTGTGTGAAAAGTATTTATTTAAAGAGTTTATTTGTAGAGAACAACTATTATTTTTTGCAATAAGATACCCTAAACAGCGAATAATGTCTTTGGTGGTGAGGCAGTTCTTTGCTGGAAACAGGGGTTTTTATGGGTGTGCGGTGAGAGCATGCCTGTCCTGGGGTACACTCTAGACATGTTGACAGAGATGAGGTCATTGGTACTGATGAACGTCTTGCAGAAAGTGGTTGCTTCCTTCCCCAAGGGGAATCTCAGCTGTGAAGTACTGAGGGTTTATGAGGGAGGGTCTTCTCCAGGCAAGAGACACTGAGTGAATTTTCCTCTTGGGTTGATTTGAGCTGGGTGTGGGGGACATGGCAAGGTCAGGAAGCAGAAGTCCTGCAAAGCCTTTTCTTACTAAGCCCAGGAGAAGGTAGGCAGCAAGCAAATGTGCAGTTCAGAGTGAAGCTGTGGAAGAAATGTCCACCCAAGAGCAGCGCTTCTGGCCTTGCTCCAGCAATGCACTTGGAAGTCAAGCAGGGATAACTCCTTCTTTCCAGGGTCCTTGGAATGTGAAGGCCCCTGTCAGAGAGAACGAAGCTGTCTGTGCTGGCCAGTGTAGAGTCCCACTAGTGTGAGAGGCAGAGTTAATGCTGGCGCATCACTCAGCCTGCTGCTGTACTTGTCCCCATCCCAGAGCTCAGCACACATCTCCTGTGCTTGATGTAATGGAGAGGCTCTGAGATTTGGAGTTGTGTCCTCACTTGGTTGAATATTTGTAGCTCCCAATGAAAAGCACCTTTAAATTGGAGTCCACAGCTTGAGTTTGTGGAAATATGTAAACTCTCTTTCAGGCTGCCTCCTAGAGTCTTTTTGCCTGTAATTTTACCAGGGAGCTAAAATAAACCCTTAGTAGGTCACTCTAGAGCCGATAAGAGGCACTGGCTGGTCAATATCAGCTGCTGAGGCTGAGATGACCAAATCAGGGACCAGTCAACAGCCTGTGGCTGTTATCCAACATTTGCATGCCATTCAGGATGATGGGAGCAAACACTCCCCACAGGCATGCTGCCACTCTTCTGCAACCAGAAGGTAAGTTTAGGCTATCCTTATGGGGCCTTGTGCAGTGCTCGCACCGAGATGGCTACATGACACATGACAGTGAGACCACACAGGTACTGTGTCTGCAGTCCCCCAGCAGCATTGTTTTATCCTTTCAGCCTTGGACAAAACAACACAATTACAGGAACTAAAGCTGCTGTCTTTGATGATGAGAAATGCTTTTGCAGCCTTGATTTTGAATACATCTGAACATGTTGCCTACAAGATGTAGGCAGAAATGAGCTGTGCATTTAACTGGAGCGGTTGTGTATTCTGTTGGTGTCACTCAAAGTGAAGCTTGGTGAATTAAATGCATCTATTTAATAGTGAAAAAGAAGTACCTCATCCTGATATTTTCCAGTCCTGTTTGCGCTGGGGTGAAGCAAGACCCTGAGCAAGCTGGAGGGTCTCAGCTCCCTGCTGCAGGAAGAGATGTGATGTCCTGTGAGGCAAGGAGAGCCCAGTCTCTCTCTTCTTGTCAAACCCCATCTGGCTGGCTCTGCCATGCAGCTCTCCCTGCAGTATCCCATAGATGCTCATCTCCCACTCAGGAAACCCATCATCAGCAAAACCTTTCTGCAGCTGTGGGTCCTTAGACACTTGGTCTTGTACTCGTGATTTGTGTCTTTAATACAGTCAGCCACCAGTTTGCTGGCTCTATAAAAATAATGGCCAAGTTGTTCCCACCAACTGAATTCCCATGAGATGGATTTGGCCCCACGCATGGCATGTGTATGGATTTAGTCTGGGCTGGGCACTGCTATGGTCCTTCTCCAGTACAAAGAAATGTAGATCCTTGTTTCCTCCTAGATAGAAATAGTTTCCTCCTAGACCGATCTGTGTTTCTGGCAGAGAAAGGAATCAGATCTATACAATTCAAAGTAGCTGTGCAGACATCAATCCTTTGAGGACAATTAATGGCAAAATATACAGGGCATATGTGCCCTGACTATGTCATTTGCTGAATAGATTCAACCTTCTCGAAGTGGAAAACTGCCCTGATTTGACAGGGTAAAGAAATGATATACAAAAGGAAGAGCAGTTGTGATCCAGTTGTCAAAGAGACTTGAAATTAACACTGAACATTTGAATCGGAGTGAAGTGAAATATCTCAGGCACGTAATCTGCTTATTAAAAATGCCACTTTCTGATGGTCAAAACTGAAAACTTCAGATAGACAAAAACAACAAAATGAAAGGACAAAACAGCTTTTGGATTTCTTTTATACAGTTAAAGGTTCTGATTTTTTAAATCTGAGGGTCATCTTTTTGACACCAAATGCGGCTAAATACAACTGAATCAGACATAAACACTAAATAGTGTATATTTCTTCTTGTTATGAAACCCAAATGCCTTTTTTTCCCATATCAGCTCAAAAGGAAAGGTTATTTTTCCAGTTTAGCCACCAAACTGAGGATTCCATCATTTGCATCCCTCTGCTTGTAAGACATTCCAATATTTATCTTGCTGCCGCTGCTGCTGGAGACACAAGAATTATCTGCTGATCTGGTAGGGAAACAGAATTAGAAACAAACCCCTGAATATGTAGGTCCATTATTTCCATTCCACAATAATTATGCAGTGTGTTAAACAATGTGTACTTCCATCTAATGCAAAGCCTGCTACCTGCAAATACACCATTATCATAATACCTCGCTGGTTAGACAGACGGTGAGGCTATGATTATGCAGAGTGTTGGGAGAACGGTATGTATAAAATTACTCTCGAGAAGAAGAAGAAAGTGTGGGGGGGAAACCCACCCCAAAGTAAAAAGCTAAGCCAGCACATTATCTAATTCTCAATGTAAAATAATGCAGGAGTGCGGAAGATGAACATCTGATTTGTCACATCTGATACGCTAATGTTTTATCCAAAAGGAAGAACACATTGTAACATGCTCATTCATCTGCATAAACACCACCTGGCCCTTTACAGGCACCTACTCAAGTAAGGAAAGTTAATGGCAGCCCATTTGTAGCCGTTTCACTGGTAGAGATGGGTTGTTTTCATTCTAAAGTAAGGTATTTACACTAGGAGCAGCCTCCTCTCAGCGCTTGCTTCTGAAACCTCATCCTCAGCGGCTTAAAAATTAAAGCAATTTCAAACAAATGTTAGAAAATGGCATTTAAAGCCTGCACCGAGGATGCTCTCACGCATACACATATGCACACACGCATAATGCACGTCTAAACACATGCAAACACACACACAGTTTTTAACCCCTGGCCATCCGCGGCTGTGGAGACACACCAGAGGACTGTAATGCAAATCTATATTTATACCCAAAAGTGCTGCTCTGGTCATGATCTAAATGGCAGCTAGATATGGTTTCTAATGTATGGCTGGGGATGAAACAGATTTGTTGCTTGTTATTTTTTTCTAACTGGAGCATCGTGGTGGCATGCTTCAGTAAACATGCCTTTGTGCTACATTACACATATGTGTGTATCATCACTTTGCTTCAGACTAAAATAAAACCTGGGCACCCAATTCACTCAGACGCTATGTACCAGCTCTGCTGCAAATTTAGGCAGGAAGGTGTGAAAGCCAAAATAAATAGGTGAATTATGCAGCTATGAATCATTTCCCCCCCCCTCCTTGTGAAGTGCATAGTGCTGGCTGAGCTTCTGTGGCAGCAGCATTAGGAGAAGGCCTGCAGGAGGTGCAACAGGACCTAGGTTCTGGGTAGGGTGAGACTGGGCCAGATGATCTCCAGCAGCACTTTGCAGCCCAAATTGTTCTCTGGCTCTGTGTGCATGTGCCCTTTGGCTGAAGGAGTCGCTTCCCCAGCTCCAGGGTGTCGCTGGAGCTCTTGGGTGATGATGGTTGTTTCCAAGGATGTGGTAGGGTGAACCAGTTGTGGGGCTGGTTGGTCTGAGATGGCATCTCTGGGAGGAGGAAGGCTGGATATCTTTACAACCACCACCTCATTCTTGACTAGGGACTTCAGGCACCTGGAGAAAGACTGTGGCTGGTGCATTGGTGTGGGTCCATGTGCACGTTTTGCCCCAGGTGCTAAGCTGGGGGCTTTGGAGAAGACTGGGAAAGAGACCTGGAGAGCTGGACCTCCAAACCCTTCACTGAGAGGAAAAGTGTGCTGCCAAGGGTAGGACCTTTAAGCCAAGGTAAGCTCGTATCAGGGCTCTGGGGACACCAACATGTCTTTATGTCCCTGACTTGCCTACCTGGGGTTCCCACTCTCACAGGCCTAGGAGCTGCATCTCAACTCTCCTCATGGGAAAGCTGTAATGCAGAGCTCCCTTGTGCCCAGGCAACCCATTGGCTCGTAACAAATACTGATGTGAAGCTGCAAGGGTTAAACAGTAAGGATATCCCAGGGGGTGGGTGCCTTGGGTGAGCCAGGTAGGAGCTGTTAGCAATTAAAGAAGATAAATGGACTTGATCAGCAGTCAGTCCTGCTTCTGAATCAGCTTCCTACTTTCCCTTGCTACTTCAGGGACTATGATGCCTGTAATGGGTACAGGACAGGAATGCGCCACCATGCAATTTGCCTTCCAGGTATGATTATGCAGTTTTCCTCTGTGGACAACCCCAGAAAGCTGTAAAGAGCTGGTAGCTACTGATAATTCTTCTCTGGGTGGGATTTCCAAGGTAATGGCTCTCTGTCACCTCCCTTGTGTTTGTGGGAGAAGCCATCTACCATTCCCCTACCTCAGCATTAGCAGCCACCTTTTATTTTCTGCTGGTACTGCCTCAGTGCTTTTAAGAGCCCTTTTTTGTTAGCACGTGTGCACCTAAAAAGACTCCATAAGAATCAGTGTAGGTCTTCTGTACAACTATGGAGTCTACACATAGCAGGAGACAGAAGCAGAAGGAAAGAGAAAGGAGAGAAAACAAGTGGGTTCAAGCCTGATACCAAGAACCTCAACTCCACTCATCAGAAAGCTGCCAGGTGTAACCATCCTCCTTTTACTTGTATGAGAAAGTGAAGTTCTCTTTCTCTCACAAACCCTCTCACTCTTTCTCTTTATCTGATGCTGTCCTGGTTTAGCAGTAGCAGTCATTTTTTCTACTGGTGCAGTGCTGTGGTTTTGACTTTTGACCTGAGAATAATACTGATAAAACCGATGTTTTCAGTTGTGGGTCAGAATGTTTACCCTGACCAAGGACTTTGTGAGTCTCCTGCTCTACCAGGGAGGAGGAGAAGCTGGGAGGAAGCAGGGACAGGACACCTGACCCAAACTAGCCAAAGAGGTATTCCACACCACAGCACGTCATGCCCAGGAGGTAGAACGGAGAGTGGCTCGGAAGGGCTGGAGCACTGCAGGGTGGGGGTGAGGTACCGGTCAGTGAGCGGTTGTATTCTCTTCCTTGTTATTTCCTTTATCATTATTACTATTAGTGGTAGCAGCAGTGATTTGTGTTATACCTTAGTTATTAAACTGTTCTTATCTCAACCCGTGGGAGTTGCATTCTTTTGATTCTCCTCCCCGTCCCTCCAGAAGCGGAGGGAAGAAAAGTGGGGGGGGGGGGGGGGGGGGGGAAGTAGACTGCGTGGTTCTGATTTACGGCCTGGGTTTAAACCACGACAGATGCTCTTAGAGATGTTTGTCTTTGGTCAGTTGCCATTGCTGTAAGTTTCTTTAAGTTGTAAGTGACCAATCATCCCAATATTGTGGGGCTCCTTCGTCTGAGGAGCTCCTGCAGATACAGTCGCTGTTTAAGTAAACTGGGAGTCACTAGGTTAACAAAAGGCTGGCTGAAGATATGTCTTTTGGTTTGTGATAGGAAATCCTGTTTTACCAGCACCTGTTTTTAAAGAACCCTATGACAAAATATGTAAGTCTGTACATTCGTGTTCCTGTATTTTATTGTCTGTCAAATAAGACTCTGAATTGAAGAATATGGTGATCTGTGCATGTGTCTCATTGGCAGTTTGGCCCTTAGCCTGTACCGTTGCTACCCTCAGCCCTAGAGATTTCAAAACAGTGGATGCCACTTGAACTAATTTACCCAAATCAGTTTAATTTTTGTGCTCTCTCTGTGTGTACATGGGCTCTTGGTTGCATGCAGGAGCCCTGTGAGTAGCCAAGGGGCACTGCTATCATTATTCCCTCTGCATACCGTGACAGAAAGAAAGGCTGTTGCTCAAAGTGCCATTGTACACGTGCAGAGCGGCTTAAGCTGAGTCCAGTGTACATCATAGCTACGTCTATATTTGAAATAAAAATCTCCCTGTTAGCCCAGTCTGTTGAAGAAAGGAGAATGTCAAGAGAATACTTTTCTTTGCCTGCGAGGGAAAACAGGTCTGAGATCAATGGGAGTCCTCAAAGGGAAGTTAAGAGGGTCCCTTTAAGAGTAATCAATGTTCTGGGTTTTTTTCCAAGGGGAAAATAGTTTTCTGTTTGCCTTTTTTCTTTTTCCAAAGAAACGCCATTAGCTCTTTCACTGCTTTGTTGTTAATGTTATGTATTATCAGTAATTATTATTCCTACTGTAACAGAGTGTCCGCAGCACTTTACAGAGGAGCCACATAGCTCCTGCCCCAGAAAGTCACCTTGTCTGTCTCTGGAAGGAGGGAGAGAGGCTGCTGTGTTGGCTAAGCAGAAGGCAGGGATTCCAGAGGATCTTCCAGGTGGAGCAGGGCAGGAAGAGTGACTGTGTAACGAGGATTAATCCTCCCTCCTGATGGAGGGGCACTTGGGCCTCATAGTCGCACCTTTGGGCACTGGCAAGCAGAGGCAGTCTGCTGCAAAGGTCTGACAAGCAGACAGCTGACCAATGCTGGGGGGAAAGAAGGTGCCCACATCCAGTGTTCCCTTTGCATCTTTAACTGCCAGGTACCTGGGATCATCAAGGCACATCAGGGTTTCTGTGTCCTCACTCACCTGTGTACCTTTTGATTCGTCCTACTGATGCTGCAAATACAACCATAGAATCAATCAGGTTGGAAAAGACCTTTAAGGTCATCAACTGCCCAGCACTGCTAGGGCCACCACTAACCCATGTCACTAAGGGCCTCATCTACAATGTTTGTGAACACTTCTAATGATGGTGATTCCACCACTTCCCTGGGTAGCCTGTTCCTATGTCTCCTGAGAGCCTCAGCTAAAACCTGTGGTGTGTAGCCTCTTCCTGGTGACCATGGCACTGTGATACGCTGTCCCTCTCTGCAAATCCAAGGCTGTATGCCATCTTCTTTCTCTTCTGTCCATTTGTGCACATTCATGCATGCAGATATGGATTCACGCTTACACAGTGGGGTTTACAGAAAATCTAAGATTAGTACACTTTGCTAATGGATAGACTATGTCCAGAAAAGTATGTAACTCCATCCTGCATAAGTGTTGTCGTAGTTAGCAGCTAAGCATGAAAAGTGATTGCTTTTTCAAAGCTGGTGCTGTATTTAACACTTCTCTGCTGCAAATATGAGTCTGGTTACTGTGATTTTTTTATTTTTTTTTTTAATAACCCTTGCACATCTATAATATTAAAATAATCCAGTCTGTGGCATTAGATCAGGATCTGGCTCACTGATTCCCTCATTAGAATTTATTGGGTAAAGGAGTATGAAATGTCATACACAGGGGCAAACCCCATGGCTGAGCCCTTTCCCTGTTTTGCTCCTTGGAGATGAAATGGAAGGAATTTACAAGCAGCTCTACAGTCTGCTAGTGAAAATAGACTATTATGCACAGCCAGTCATACGTGCTTCTCTTCTGGGTTTAAGTGGATTAAATAAGGTGTTATTTACAAGGAAATAATGTTTTTCTTAAATTATTGGAACTTAGAGAAAGCTCTTCTTTGCAGCCCTGTGTACAAGCTTTCCATCAAGAAATGCTGATGGCTTGTTATGTTTCAGCTGGTATAACTGCTGTCTTCTTGGAACAAAGGAGCAATTAGAAATCATTTGTTATAAAAGCCTCTTCCCTTCTGTTATAAGAGCCTTTGTCTTTTGCTGACCCTTTTGAAAGTTGCAGTTTTGCAAAAAAACCTTGAGAGAAGGAGGCTTTCTTGTCTTTAATCTAAGAGCAAAGTAAGAGCCTAAGTAACTGTCTATGGTCCCACTTTAATCAAGTTAATGCAGCCTGCTAGACTACAGGCTTTGCTTAGTACAAAGAGACACTCAGATGTAAGCTCATGAGTGGATACTTTCACAGGGCATTCGACTAAAAAACAGCTCTATGAAATAAGAGATCAGGTCCAAGAGGAGTCAATGACATGGCATACGGGAGATTGATAGGGTCTGGGAAGGATGCTGGGGTGTTGTGGAGGAGAGGTGTTGTGGCAAAAGCCAGCTGGGCCCTCTCTGGCATAATTTCCTTTATAAGGTGCTTGTGAAAAAAGAAGTGCACTGTGATGGACCTTTGTTTAGTTCAAAGGTTTTTACCTCTTTATTCTAAAGCCCCATTGTGAATTCACAGGGCTTAAAATATGTATCACTGTCCCTTTCATTTTATCCTTCTGAAAGAAATCAAAGGCAAACAACAAGCAAAAGTTTCTTTCCAATGAGCCTAGTCTGTTTGAAATGGTGTGCTGTTTGTACATGTGGTCTCTCATAGTGTGTGTTCAGGAGGATCTTTCTGAATTTTGTATACAACTTGGATAGACATTATACTTGGAGGGGCAAAAAAGGGGGGACGAGGAGTTCCAGGTAACTTCTAGGTAAGTAGAGTGCTGTTTCTACTCTGCTCCCCCAAGAGAAACTTTAAAACATGCTTTAAAAGAGATATTACCAAAACTTTCCAATATCTTTCTTTTTGTACTATAAAATTTGTGAACTTTCATCTGGCATTAAATTACTACAATCCTTCACCTTTGTCTTTATCAGCTCTTACTGTATAAAACAACACCATATATATATATATAAACCAGCATAAAATATATCTTTCTGCTCTCCAGAATCTTATCATAGGCAGAAGAAATGATAAACAAGATTGAATGCAGAATAAAATCCACAGGGTTCATTTCTGCTTCTTTCCACAAATAATAAATACATCATGAAAGAAATAAATACGCAGTGAAACTGCATTACTTGACATCATATGCAAAAGAATTTAG
The DNA here is from genome assembly GCF_963264785.1 of Psittacula echo. Lineage (NCBI taxonomy): Eukaryota > Metazoa > Chordata > Aves > Psittaciformes > Psittacidae > Psittacula > Psittacula echo. Next base: position 55,981,382 of record NC_137740.1, on the reverse strand, counting down.
TCATGAACATTACTAATTGTTTCAGGATAGTGTTTTGCTGCTGTGGCCATGTTTTTCATTGAGGAGGAGAGAATTGCTTGCTTTCTCTATTTGCAGGGCATTTGGTGCTCTCTGCTGACATATGATATGTAGTTTAAATTCTATCTTTTATCTGCTCAATACATTTAAGGCATAATCTCAGTGATTGACAGTTTTCATGGAAAAGAAGGAAATGATCCGGTTTTACTGTGAAGACAGAATAATCTGTTAACAGAGCAAAAATATTGGTGACACTACAGTGTTTCCAAAAGAAATATTTTGTGCATCATCCTGGGATGTGAATCAAAACAATCACGACAGGTGAATGAAAAGAAGAAAATTAAGATATAGCTACAAACAAAAGCAACATTAATAATTCAGGTAAATAAACTTCAGTATACAGAAAGGAAGCATGCTGTCAAGGTGATGGAGAATGTTTCCTCAAGTACAGCACATCTAGGCAGCAGAAAAATATACAGTGATTTAATGTCTTACACTTTCACAAGGGCTTCTTATATCCCTAATTTCACTCCCCTTGTTATGTTTTCCAAGGTAATATTATTTAGTGTGAGCCACAAGCTAAACCCAGTCAAATGAGTCTGGGTTTTAGTATAGTGAACTTCATTACAAATCTAAGGTACAGATGATGGCTGCACTGCAAGTGGGGTGGGTGGCTCTCTTCCTCTTTAATATACTGCTATTAATTGATACTCAGCTTTAATTGGCATGCAACACCGCCTTCTCTGCTTAGCAAGCTCTGCTCTTCTGGCTCTGGGAGGAACCTGGTTCCTCTACTGGGATCTTTCAGCAGCATTTTCATATTCATGGCAATTTATTTTTAATTAGCCATGCAGTTGGGACCAGACTCCACCCAGATGCAGGCAGGCTCATCAGAGGTGCTGGAGTGCTGCAGGGCATGCTCCTGCCACTGTCCTGCACTGCCTGGCCTTGAGGAATGCTTCCCACACACTGCAGAGATCACCCATTACTCACGAAGTTTCCAGTAAATATAACTGGGGCAATGGGGCAATGAAACCGTGCTGCATTTGGGTACCCTGATATGTAGCCACAGCATTCCCTGCCCTGTGGAGGAGAGCAGGTACCACCTGCCTCAATCCTCCTCCATGGGAGCTGGCTTTTATCCAACAGGAATGCCTCTGGTGGGGTTCAGCATGTGGGGGACTCACTTGTGTCTGCCATGAGCAGCTCCTAGGCATGAGAGAGAGGGAATAGGGAGTGGGAGTCATTGATGTGATTTTTGGACTCCTGTATGCCTCTCAAGAGCATGTGCTCTTGGAAACCAAACCTGGGGTAACTGATTTCCTAGGGGTAATGCAGTGTAGTATAAAGTAAGCTATGCCCTTGGTTGTAGTTAGTTTTTTCTCTTAATATTCTCATTTAGAGCAGGAAATAGTAAAGGCCCAGGTTTCTCCAAGTTTTTAAATGACTGCATATAGACTTATGAAATGCATTAAATATTACTAAACTAAGAAAAAAACCCCAAACCCAAAACGGCAGCAGAAAAACAATTTGTATCTATGACTCCAGTGCACACTCTACTGTTTCAGTGTTTATAAATATTCCTCTGTGGAGAGAAGCGTGTGTATTATAATAATTATGCATTAGTGCCTCATTAGTAGGGGGTAACATCCACACTGTTTCTTTTTCCTCTAGTGTATTTTTGATAAGTTAACATTTAAAACACTGTTGTTTAGCGTAACCAGGAAAATGTGTGTTCTAGTGCCTGCGTGTGTGAGCATCCCCCATGGGCAGGGGAACAGCATCACGTCCTGCACATGATCTTTCAAGGAGAGAGCTGCCAGGGCTGGGTAATGAGGACTCCACAGACCTGTTCTACCTATGGAATACTGCTGCTGTGAGTCACTTTGGTCATCTGGATTTGGGGACAGGGGCTGCCTTCCAGCCCATAGCATTAGCACCTGTGGGGCAGTGGCACCCCCCGGCCATGCTGTGGCTTGCGGCCTCTCGGTGGCCTTTGCGCCCTTCGAACCGACTGGCTTCGTCTGTGGTGTGACTGATAAACTCATTGCACTATTCCATCACTTTTGAACGATTTAATGGGTGAAATGATTACGTTTTTCTGGATGCTGGTTTTTAATAGCACTTGAGATATCAAGGGTTTGCAAAGGGAAGGCAGTGGTGCTATGTGTCCTTTCAATCCATTACAGTGTCTTTCACTAACAGCCAGGAAAGGATACCTTGACACACTGTTTCATCTTTTTTTTTTCCACTTCCGAAACAATAAAAGCTGATTAAATGTCTTTGCAACTTTGTTTGTGGCACAGTCTTGTGTCTGTATATGGACTATATTAATCCTGGAGAGAGGAGAGACATCCAAGGTAATGAAGGAATGAAACACTTTTGAGACTTACCTTAGTGTCACTCCTGCTACCAGAATTGTAATTACATTATAGAAAGGAAATTAGTGCTAACCTGAGAGGAGCAATTCCACTGTAAATTCTGCCCCATCATTAATTTCCTTTCTGCACTCTGAGTCAAGGCTGCAGTTTATAGAATTGCAGAGCAAGAAGATGCTTGACTAACCCTTTCTGTTTACAGAGAGCAAATTCACTTTGGAGAAAATCGCCTTCTCATTGCTTAGGAAGACAAAGAGTACATCAAGGAAAAACATACTAATTGATGGTTTTCTAAATAAAGCATGAGCATAGAGTTATACTAAATTGGTTGTCTTGTGCCTCAAATTAATCTCTTCATTATATGGCACTAGGCTGAGTATTTTGTGTTTCAATCTATCTTTTAGAACAGCATTTGATTAATCAACTTAATGATGACAGTTTTTATCTTGTGACAAATGATACATTTATACAGGCAGTGTTTCAGATGATCCATGCTATTGTAAGCAAAAAGAAAAGAAACATCAATTTAAAAGATTAGATTATTATGCCATGCTTTATGCTCTCTATAGTTCCTCTAACAAAAACCTGAGGTTTAGATTATAAATAGACTGCCACTTGGAACTAATAATATTAAATAAAACATATATAGAGTATCTGCCTTCCCTCTGTAAATATTTTGCTTAAGAAATAATGTTAACTGTATATTCAGTCAAATGGGAACTTCATCAAAACAGAAATCACAGCAGTTGACAATGTGGTCACAAGTGGCTTTGTTTTAGAAAGTTAGAACACCGTTAGCAATACATCCATGTGTTGCACTAGTCATAACCAATCTCTTTACATGTAAACAGAAACTGCTCCTCTTTTAATAGGTGGGAAATCAGGCAGTAACAAATGAGGGGCACCAGCTTCCACCCAGGAGCCCCTGGCAAGAGATGCGAATTGTCTCCTCAGAGGTGGATGGCAGGACACACTATGATCAGTACAGAAAGACTCCTAAACCGTTGCTGCCTCCTTTAACCCGAGTGTAATGTGGAGGAGCCCAGCTGCTTCAGGGAGGAGCTTTTGTGGGACTGAACTTCTCTTTATGCTTGATCCACAGTGCAAAATGGCGCGTGTTTGTACATAACACTCGCATTGCCAGTAGCGGCAATTGTTTTGTCACAAGGATTTCCTTACTGTTACAGAAAGTTGTTTTTCTTTTCCTATGCAGTTTGTGTTGTCTGTCATACTGAATATACTTGGTCAGTGACATTTAATATTCCACTATTCCACCTGCTGTTTATTTTACTAGCTAGGCGTCAAATTGTAATCTCGGAAACTTCCAGAAAGTGAGATTCCAGGCACAACTTCCAAATTCAGTCTGTTAGTCTTTAGCCAAGTCTTTTCCTAATGGCAAAGGTTATACACATTTGTGATAGCAAAAATACTGGTTTTCAAGACGTTAAATCTCAGGTATCCAATGAATCATCTTCTTAGCTAATAGGCCACTGCTGTTTGAACTCTGCAAGTTTCATGACTGGCAAAAGGGCTGCTTTTAAAAGTGTCTAAATATTTAATAGATATCAGTGGATTGGTGAAAAGTGGGCTGTCCATAGGTGGATCAGAAGTGATGCTAGTAGGAGAAGGACAACTGCTCCAAGGGCCTTGCCAGTTCATTCTCCTTACCCTGAGCAGGTTGGTGCTGTAGGTCACTGCCTGCTGCAGAGCTGATGTGGGCTAAGAAATGAAACCCCTTGAGGTTTCTTGTTTGCCTCAGTGATTTGGGAGGGGAATAAATGACAAGGGCTCCTCTTCTGTGCCACCCGTCTGCCCATTTCTCCTCTTTCATGCATCCCAAGTCAGTTTGTTCAGTGCTTCCTTTTGCATGGGGAGGCTTGGGCTTCTTGGGGCTGACTTGCAAGGGCAAATTATCAGCCCAGGTTCTTGGGCATGTTGGTACATCTAACTGGGCAAAGGCTTTGCGTCTGCAGCCCC